>NC_068437.1:28872319-28882319 GCF_023373465.1 Oncorhynchus keta
CCCTCATCTCCCATATCTCTCCTTCTCACCCTCTCTACCTCTCTCCCCTATCTCTCCTTCTCTCCCCTATCTCTCCTTCTCACCCTCTCTCCTCTATCTCCCCTTCTCACCCTCTATCTCCCCTTTTCACCCTCTCTCCTCTATCTCCCCTTCTCACCCTCTCTCCCCTATCTCCCATTCTCACCCTCTCTCCTCTATCTCCCCTTCTCACCCTCTCTCCCCTATCTCTCCTTCTCACCCTCTATCTCCCCTTCTCACCCTCTCTCCCCTATCTCTCCTTCTCACCCTCTCTCCTCTATCTCCCCTTCTCACCCTCTATCTCTCCTTCTCACCCTCTCTCCTCTATCTTCCCTTCTCACCCTCTCTCCCCTATCTCTCCTTCTCACCCTCTCTCCCCTATCTCTCCTTCTCACCCTCTATCTCCCCTTCTCACCCTCTATCTCCCCTATATCTCCTTCTCACCCTCTATCTCCCCTTCTCACCCTCTCTCCTCTATCTCCCCTTCTCACCCATCTCTCCTTCTCACCCTCTATCTCCCCTTCTCACCCTCTCTCCTCTATCTCCCCTTCTCACCCATCTCTCCTTCTCACCCTCTATCTCCCCTTCTCACCCTCTCTCCCTCTCTCCCCTATCTCTCCTTCTCTCCCCTATCTCCCCTATCTCTCCTTCTCACCCTCTCTCCTCTATCTCCCCTTCTCACCCTCTATCTCCCCTTCTCACCCTCTCTCCTCTATCTTCCCTTCTCACCCTCTCTCCCCTATCTCTCCTTCTCACCCTCTCTCTCATATCTCTCCTTCTCACCCTCTATCTCCCCTTCTCACCTTCTATCTCCCCTATCTCTCCTTCTCACCCTCTATCTCCCCTTCTCACCCTCTCTCCTCTATCTCCCCTTCTCACCCATCTCTCCTTCTCACCCTCTATCTCCCCTTCTCACCCTCTCTCCTCGATCTCCCCTTCTCACCCTCTCTCCCCTATCTCTCCTTCTCACCCTCTATCTCCCCTTCTCACCCTCTCTCCCCTATCTCTCCTTCTCACCCTCTATCTCCCCTTCTCACCCTCTCTCCCTCTGACAGTCATGATCTGAGCCCTTAGATTTGCAGCTTGAGTAATGATGATGTTGAATTTCAAAGAGAATCCTCTTCTGCTGATTCATACTGTCCCACGCCACCAGAAACTCATCTCTACCTCTCTGCCTCCATCCCTCGCTCTATCCCTCTCTCTCCACCTCACTCCCTCTCACTACTGCTATCTTTCTCTCTTTTCTCTCCACCTCTCCCCACTTTAGTCTGCCTATCAGTCACCATATGCCCAAACCTCCCACTTTGCTCTGTCTCTGACTTCGTCTCCAGGTCTTTCTAAAGCTGTAGTGGCAGAGCTGTTTGTTGATGTATTTTGATGTCCCCTATTGGTCATGGTTAGCATTGGAATAAGCACCTGTCTGTCTGTCTTTCCTACCGCAGTGTATTTATTCCTCTGTCTTTGTGCCCCACCTGCCACTCAACCCAATCCTATTTTCCCCTCTTTCTTCTCTCCAGTCTTAAGTGACACTCTCCTGCTATAGAATACTATTATCACACACACAAACGCACGCGCACACACGCGCAGACACACACACGCACGCACACGCACACACACGCACACGCACGCACACACACACACACACACACACACACACACACACACACACACACACACACACACACACACACACACACACACACACACACACACACACACACACACACACACACACACACACACACACACACACACACACACACACACACACACACACACACACAATCTCATTATTACTTCCATAGGAGTCTCGATTATAAAATGGTGAGTCACTAGTAGACATGATAGAATATGGGGTTGGATTAACTTGAGCTGTGATTCGTCTCACCTGCTCTGTGCTGTCATATCAATTACATACAGCTAATAAATGCCAATGGTAACTAGCAAGCATGACCGTACATGTAAATTAATGTGAATTGTTCTTACACGTTTCATGTTGCTATGCTTGCATCCTTCTCCCCTCTCTCTCTCTCTCTCGTACTCTCTTTCTTCCCCTTTCATCTCTCCCTCCCCTCATAAAGACCCATCATGTTGAGAATTCCTCTTTACCTCTCTCTTTTTTAACTCCCTCCCTCTCTCACTCCACCCCTCTCCTCCCATTCTCCCAGGTCTACAGTATTGACCTGGGATGCTGATAATCAGTAGGTAGTCTACAGTATTGACCTGTGAAGCTGATGTTGAGGAGGTAGTTTCAGTACTGACCAGTGAAGCTGAGGATCAGTATGTAGTTTCACACAGTACTGACCAGTGAAGCTGAGGTTCAGTATGTAGTTTCACACAGTACTGACCAGTGAAGCTGAGGATCAGTATGTAGTTTCACACAGTACTGACCAGTGAAGCTGAGGTTCAGTATGTAGTTTCAGGCAGTACTGACCAGTGAAGCTGAGGATCAGTATGTAGTTTCAGGCAGTACTGACCAGTGAAGCTGAGGATCAGTATGTAGTTTCACACAGTACTGACCAGTGAAGCTGAGGATCAGTAGGTAGTTTCACACAGTACTGACCAGTGAAGCTGAGGATCAGTATGTAGTTTCACACAGTACTGACCAGTGAAGCTGAGGATCAGTAGGTAGTTTCACACAGTACTGACCAGTGAAGCTGAGGATCAGTAGGTAGTTTCACACAGTACTGACCAGTGAAGCTGAGGATCAGTATGTAGTTTCAGGCAGTACTGACCAGTGAAGCTGAGGATCAGTATGTAGTTTCACACAGTACTGACCAGTGAAGCTGAGGATCAGTATGTAGTTTCAGGCAGTACTGACCAGTGAAGCTGAGGATCAGTATGTAGTTTCACACAGTACTGACCAGTGAAGCTGAGGATCAGTATGTAGTTTCAGGCAGTACTGACCAGTGAATCTGAGGATCAGTAGGTAGTTTCAGGCAGTACTGACCAGTGAAGCTGAGGATCAGTAGGTAGTTTCAGGCAGTACTGACCAGTGAAGCTGAGGATCAGTATGTAGTTTCAGGCAGTACTGACCAGTGAAGCTGAGGATCAGTATGTAGTTTCACACAGTACTGACCAGTGAAGCTGAGGATCAGTATGTAGTTTCAGGCAGTACTGACCAGTGAAGCTGAGGATCAGTATGTAGTTTCACACAGTACTGACCAGTGAAGCTGAGGATCAGTATGTAGTTTCACACAGTACTGACCAGTGAAGCTGAGGATCAGTATGTAGTTTCACACAGTACTGACCAGTGAAGCTGAGGTTCAGTATGTAGTTTCACACAGTACTGACCAGTGAAGCTGAGGATCAGTAGGTAGTTTCAGGCAGTACTGACCAGTGAAGCTGAGTATCAGTATGTAGTTTCACACAGTACTGACCAGTGAAGCTGAGGTTCAGTATATAGTTTCACACAGTACTGACCAGTGAAGCTGAGGATCAGTATGTAGTTTCAGTACTGACCAGTGAAGCTGAGTATCAGTATGTAGTTTCACACAGTACTGACCAGTGAAGCTGAGGATCAGTATGTAGTTTCAGTACTGACCAGTGAAGCTGAGTATCAGTATGTAGTGTCAGGCAGTACTGACCAGTGAAGCTGAGGATCAGTAGGTAGTTTCAGTACTGACCAGTGAAGCTGAGGTTCAGGTATGTAGTTTCAGGCAGTACTGACCAGTGAAGCTGAGTATCAGTATGTAGTTTCAGGCAGTACTGACCAGTGAATCTGAGGATCAGTAGGTAGTTTCAGGCAGTACTGACCAGTGAAGCTGAGGATCAGTATGTAGTTTCAGGCAGTACTGACCAGTGAAGCTGAGTATCAGTATGTAGTTTCAGGCAGTACTGACCAGTGAATCTGAGGATCAGTAGGTAGTTTCAGGCAGTACTGACCAGTGAAGCTGAGGATCAGTATGTAGTTTCAGGCAGTACTGACCAGTGAAGCTGAGGATCAGTATGTAGTTTCACACACCAGTACTGACCAGTGAAGCTGAGGATCAGTATGTAGTTTCAGGCAGTACTGACCAGTGAATCTGAGGATCAGTATGTAGTTTCAGGCAGTACTGACCAGTGAATCTGAGGATCAGTAGGTAGTTTCAGGCAGTACTGACCAGTGAATCTGAGGATCAGTATGTAGTTTCACACAGTACTGACCAGTGAAGCTGAGGATCAGTATGTAGTTTCAGTACTGACCAGTGAAGCTGAGTATCAGTATGTAGTTTCAGGCAGTACTGACCAGTGAAGCTGAGTATCAGTATGTAGTTTCACACAGTACTGACCAGTGAAGCTGAGGATCAGTATGTAGTTTCAGGCAGTACTGACCAGTGAAGCTGAGGATCAGTATGTAGTTTCAGGCAGTACTGACCAGTGAATCTGAGGATCAGTAGGTAGTTTCAGGCAGTACTGACCAGTGAAGCTGAGGATCAGTATGTAGTTTCACACAGTACTGACCAGTGAAGCTGAGGATCAGTACTGACCAGTGAAGTTTCAGTATGTAGTTTCAGTACTGACCAGTGAATCTGAGGATCAGTAGGTAGTTTCAGGCAGTACTGACCAGTGAAGCTGAGGATCAGTATGTAGTTTCAGTACTGACCAGTGAAGCTGAGTATCAGTATGTAGTGTCAGGCAGTACTGACCAGTGAAGCTGAGGATCAGTAGGTAGTTTCAGTACTGACCAGTGAAGCTGAGGTTCATTATGTAGTTTCAGGCAGTACTGACCAGTGAAGCTGAGTATCAGTATGTAGTTTCAGGCAGTACTGACCAGTGAATCTGAGGATCAGTAGGTAGTTTCAGGCAGTACTGACCAGTGAAGCTGAGGATCAGTATGTAGTTTCAGGCAGTACTGACCAGTGAAGCTGAGTATCAGTATGTAGTTTCAGGCAGTACTGACCAGTGAATCTGAGGATCAGTAGGTAGTTTCAGGCAGTACTGACCAGTGAAGCTGATGATCAGTATGTAGTTTCAGGCAGTACTGACCAGTGAATCTGAGGATCAGTAGGTAGTTTCACACAGTACTGACCAGTGAAGCTGAGGATCAGTATGTAGTTTCAGGCAGTACTGACCAGTGAATCTGAGGATCAGTATGTAGTTTCAGGCAGTACTGACCAGTGAATCTGAGGATCAGTAGGTAGTTTCAGGCAGTACTGACCAGTGAATCTGAGGATCAGTAGGTAGTTTCACACAGTACTGACCAGTGAAGCTGAGGATCAGTATGTAGTTTCAGTACTGACCAGTGAAGCTGAGTATCAGTATGTAGTTTCAGGCAGTACTGACCAGTGAAGCTGAGTATCAGTATGTAGTTTCACACAGTACTGACCAGTGAAGCTGAGGATCAGTATGTAGTTTCAGGCAGTACTGACCAGTGAATCTGAGGATCAGTATGTAGTTTCAGGCAGTACTGACCAGTGAATCTGAGGATCAGTAGGTAGTTTCAGGCAGTACTGACCAGTGAAGCTGAGGATCAGTATGTAGTTTCACACAGTACTGACCAGTGAAGCTGAGGATCAGTAGGTAGTTTCACACAGTACTGACCAGTGAATCTGAGGATCAGTAGGTAGTTTCAGGCAGTACTGACCAGTGAAGCTGAGGATCAGTAGGTAGTTTCAGGCAGTACTGACCAGTGAAGCTGAGGATCAGTATGTAGTTTCACACAGTACTGACCAGTGAATCTGTGGATCAGTAGGTAGTTTCAGGCAGTACTGACCTGTGAACCTGAGGATCAGTAGGTAGTTTCAGGCAGTACTGACCTGTGAAGCTGATGATCATTAGGTAGTTTCAGACAGTACTGACCTGTGAAGCTGATGATCATTAGGTAGTTTCAGTACTGACCTGTGAAGCTGATGATCATTAGGTAGTTTCAGGCAGTACTGACCTGTGAAGCTGATGATCATTAGGTAGTTTCAGACAGTACTGACCTGTGAAGCTGATGATCATTAGGTAGTTTCAGGCAGTACTGACCTGTGAAGCTGATGTTGAGGAGGTAGTCTCTGTAGAGCTTGCGTCCATCCAGAGCCTTCATGCTGTCACAGAGCTTGGTGGTGTTGGAACACAATGTTCTCTGCATCTTATGGAGGGCGTGGGCCATGGCGTATACCGCATTCACCACAAACATGATCTTGGACTCCGGCTCAAAGTTACTATTATCCACCGACACACCCTTCTCACAGGGAGGGAGGGAGAGAGACACCATCCCCCCTGACCCTACTCCTCCTGCCCCACCTCCTCTGCCGCCAAGTGAGCACTGGAACTTCTGCTCCCAGAATTCCCGGTACCAGGGGTTGCGGCGGTTGTTGATTGGATCCAGAGACAGGAAGTAGCGGTTGAAAGCCGGCACGGGATTGGCCGCCAGTTCCAGGGTAATGGCCCCGTCGGCCGTGGCCTCGTTGCCTTTGACAATGCTTTCCTGTGCCCCCCAGCCATCACTGGCCACCCAGATGAAGGTGGTGTTGAGTCGTGCGGCGGCAGAGAGGAGTTCTCGAGCGTCATCACTCCTCAGGAAGAGAACTGCCACGCGGGCATTGGGCTTCTGGAGGAGTTGCCTGATCACTGCCTCATATGACTTCTTAGCATTAGAGCGCCCCACCTGGACAGGAGGTAATGTGATATTTAAACTGGAACCAGAGGGAGTAAACACAATTTAGGAAGAGGTCTACTACATAGAATAGCAGTCTAAAATACATAGTATCACGCTGTAGGGTTAACCCTTAACCCAAATCTTGTTGTTTCTGTCTGACCAACCCCTCATGTTCTCCATGCCTGTTCTTCCATATTCTAACCTAGGTCTACTCCTATCTCCTTCACTGTCAATCTACGTTTTTAATACCCTGACAGCCCTATCTCCTTCACTGTCAAACGACCTATATAATCCCCTGACGACCCTATCTCCTTCACTGTCAAACGACCTATATAATCTCCTGACAACCCTATCTCCTTCACTGTCAATCTACCTATATAATCTCCTGACAACCCTATCTCCTTCACTGTCAATCTACCTATGTAATCCCCTGACAACCCTATCTACTTCACTGTTAATCTACCCATATAATCCCCTGACAACCCTATCTCCTTCACTGTCAATCAACCTATATAATCTCGTGACAATCCTATCTCCTTCACTGTCAATCTACCTACAGTATATAATCTCCAGACAACCCTATCTAAACTCCTATTTCTTCCTACCTTCTCAGAGGTAGCGATGCAGATGTTCCTCATACGTGCTTCCTGTTCGAAAGCCTCTATGCCCGTCTCTCCGTAGTCTCCCTCTGATGCCACCGTGGACACGTAGGTCCAGTTGAACAGCCGCAGGATCTCTGCCATGGCTTTGGCCTGGTAGAAGTCAGGGGGCACCGTGCGGGCAAAGTAGTCATAGCGCGTCTTGTCACTGAGCTTGGCACTGGTGGAGGCATAGCTGATCTGAGGGATCTGGAAGAGGCGGAGCAGGTTGGCCACCTGGGAGAGAGAGGCAGAAATATGTGAGAAACAGACACACACACAGATGATGATGCACACACACACTTGCATAAACACACACAGTCAATAAAGAGCAAATGCATCCATTAGTGTTGGACATCAGGGCTGGGGTCCATATATATATTCCCTTCTTTATGGTCACGTTCTCCTGATTTTACACGCTCATACGCACACACACACGCACACACAGTACAGCTGTGTTGGTTTAGCTCATGTTTAATCCAGTTAGGGCATGGTACTGTGGCTCGTCTATATTTCATTTAATTCACAGCACAACTCTGTGAAGTTTTGAAAACATGTCAGCACCTCATTAGATTAATAATCCAGGAGATTAAAACACACTTGCACGCACACACAGCCACATGCACAAACACACACACTGTACAGATGGATATACTGACGTGTCTCTCTATCTAATCATATTACTATGATACTATGATGTAAACATGGGAAATACATTCCAGTAATGTGTGCAGGTGTGTGGACTGAGAGCGTGTGCAGCGACAGCATGTTACGTGGGTCAGATGTTGTTACTTTTCAAATGGCTGCTAGGCGTCAGTGTTTACCTCTATGGTTGTATAGGAAAACACACTCTCTCTCACACGCACGCACACACACACACACACACACACACACACACACACACACACACACACACACACACACACACACACACACACACACACACACACACACACACACACACACACACACACACACACACACACACACACACACAGACTGCTCTGAGGCCTAACAACAACAATAACTGTCAGCCCAGAGAAAACAAGGACTAATTGTGTGTGATGAAAAAAAAAGCGATGGATGGATGACAATGAGAGAGGAGGAGACTGGGCTGAGGTCAGAATACACTGGGCTCTCCCCAGTGGCCCAATGCAGCCATTTTTATCTCAATATCAAATCATTTCTGGGTAACAATTAAGTACTTTCCTGTGATTGTTTTCAATTAAAATGTATCATCTTAGCAAGCGACTGGCTGGGAATGGTCTGTGTGGGGAGGGAAAAACTGAAAACTATCTGTTTTCAAACTAGAGGTTTGGAGCTGTCTTTCTTACTGATGTGACCAGGCAGGCCAAAACTCCATCCCACCAAAACAGGCTGAAATTTCAGGCAGTCTTTTCAAACAGCTCATACACTAAAAGGGCATTATCATAATTGTCACAATTTCACAGTATTATTCCAACATCATTGTGGAAATGTATATAAAACATAGGAAATCATGTTTTAGACTGCACTGGGCCTTTAATACAAAGAGCGAGATGGGGCGGAAGAGATGGGGTAGGAGAGAGAGCAAGACAAAAGAGAGATGGAAAAACAGGGAGAGTTGGAGGGAGAGATAAATTGAGAGATTATGGATTTGGGTCTAATGGAGGAGAGGAAGGGAGGAGAGGAGAGGAAAGGAGAGGATACTTTGTATAGTCACATACAGCAAATTGGCCAGTGTTGAAATGAACACTCAGTGGTGTAAAACAATCCCCAGTGTTGGTTTTAATAACCAGAGTTATTGTTTTACACTTTGGAGATTCAAGCGGTCCCATCAAAACCTCGCTCATCATTATCATATTTCCCAGCATGCTCTATTGCAGGTGGATTTTTATAGGATTGTTTTGAATATCTGTGTTTTTGCATGCACATTGATTGAGTGATTAATCTTATTTTTGATTTTACCTTTATTTAACCAGGCAAGTCAGTTAAGAACATATTCTTATTTTCAATGACGGCCTGGGAACAGTGGGTTAACTGCCTGTTCAGGGGCAGAACGACAGATTTGTACCTTGTCAGCTCAGGGGTTTGAACTCACAACCTTGCAGTTACTAGTCCAACGCTCTAACCACTAGGCTACGCTGCTACGCTACACAAAGATAAAGAACATACAGTTTTCAAAACTAATCCAATCAAGTTAGTTATTTTCACTGCACCCATTACTGAAATGGTTATTCCAGTTTAAATGGTTTTGCTAGTCTTCATACATTATTATTTAACCCTGATTGTCACTCTGAATGGAGGTTGTGGGTTAATAAAAATGGCAACTGTTGGTTATTCTATCTCTGTCTGGATTCCAATAGGAATTACACTTTACTTTGCAAGGCAGCATAATGTCACTTCCAGGCCTGATGTGACCTGTAAATCAGGAGTTTCTTAACACCACTGTGTTAGGCTAAAACTAAACCATAAAAGTGAGGCCTTATAATACGGTATTTGTATAAACGTTTAGTTTTTACAATAGCATTCACCTAGGTACTCACTTGGTGAAGGCCACAGGCCTTTAAAATAAATAAAAAAATGCAAAACCCATGTCTCTGTCACTAACATATACAGTCATGGGTGGTCACTCTACAACTCACTCAAAAAGAGAGACACACTGGGGATATGCTAATTAGGGTTTACACCATACAGTGTTAAAACAACACCCAAAAATGACTTACAGATGTTATTTACTTACATTAAGAAAGTGTAACAGTGTCAGCACTAAGCAAAGTGGGACCAGTTTACTATAAAT
>NC_068437.1:28887319-28902319 GCF_023373465.1 Oncorhynchus keta
GATTGACTTGATTGTAACTGTTGTTACTCAGGGTTGCCAGCTCAGAATCCCCTTTCCAGGGGCTGTATTTGTATTTAGCTTATACATTTTCTGTTTATAAAAAAATGTCTGCCATCATAAAGAATGTAGCTGCTGTTAGCTTAGCTGACACGATCTCTACTCTAAACAATATGACATTTCTCCCTTGTGTTCACCAGAGATGTGGTACATTGTAAACAAGTCTAGCTGTTAGGTCACAAACATGTTTTGTTTTTTTGTCAGGGCAACCTGTTATGTAGACCGGTTTATGGAATAAGTTTGACTGTGGATGTGTTCCATGTGATGCTTGGAAGATGAAGTTCGCATTTATCTTTTAATGTAAAAGTTGTGAAGACCTTTATTTCCCATCAGTACAAAACATTGTTTAGATGCTTTTCAGACAACAATGCTATTCAGACGTGTTTGTTGCATCATATGTTCTGTCGCTACTGTTCCAATCACATATTTGCGATGGCAACCACCAAACACTGACTCTGTCTACCCTACCTTCTCTGTCTACCCTACCTGCTCTGTCTACCCTACCTGCTCTGTCTACCCTACCTGCTCTGTCCACCAAACACTGACTCTGTCTACCCTACCTGCTCTGTCTACCCTACCTGCTCTGTCTACCCTACCTGCTCTGTCTACCCTACCTGCTCTGTCCACCAAACACTGACTCTGTCTACCCTACCTGCTCTGTCTACCCTACCTGCTCTGTCCACCTGCTCTGTCTACCCTACCTGCTCTGTCCACCAAACACTGACTCTGTCTACCCTACCTGCTCTGTCTACCCTACCTGCTCTGTCCACCAAACACTGACTCTGTCTACCCTACCTGCTCTGTCTACCCTACCTGCTCTGTCCACCAAACACTGACTCTGTCTACCCTACCTGCTCTGTCTACCCTACCTGCTCTGTCTACCCTACCTGCTATGTCTACCCTACCTGCTCTGTCTACCCTACCTGCTCTGTCAACCTACCTGCTCTGTCTACCCTACCTGCTCTGTCTACCCTACCTGTTATGTCTCCCCTACCTGCTCTGTCTACCCTACCTGCTCTGTCTACCCTACCTGCTATGTCTACCCTACCTGCTATGTCTACACTACCTGCTCTGTCTACCCTACCTGCTATGTCACCCTACCTGCTCTGTCTACCCTACCTGCTATGTCACCCTACCTGCTCTGTCTACGCTACCTGCTCTGTCCACCAAACACTGTCTCTGTCTACCCTACCTGCTCTGTCTACACTACCTGCTCTGTCTACCCTACCTGTTCTGTCTACCCTACCTACTCTGTCTACCCTACCTGCTATGTCTACCCTACCTGCTATGTCTACACTACCTGCTCTGTCTACCCTACCTGCTCTGTCTACCCTACCTGCTCTGTCTACACTACCTGCTCTGTCCACCAAACACTGTCTCTGTCTACCCTACCTGCTCTGTCTACACTACCTGCTCTGTCTACCCTACCTGCTCTGTCTACACTACCTTCTCTGTCTACCCTACCTGCTCTGTCTACCCTACCTGCTCTGTCTACCCTACCTGCTCTGTCCACCAAACACTGACTCTGTCTACCCTACCTGCTCTGTCTACCCTACCTGCTCTGTCTACCCTACCTGCTCTGTCTACCCTACCTGCTCTGTCCACCAAACACTGACTCTGTCTACCCTACCTGCTCTGTCTACCCTACCTGCTCTGTCCACCAAACACTGACTCTGTCTACCCTACCTGCTCTGTCCACCAAACACTGACTCTGTCTACCCTACCTGCTCTGTCTACCCTACCTGCTCTGTCTACCCTACCTGCTATGTCTACCCTACCTGCTCTGTCTACCCTACCTGCTCTGTCAACCTACCTGCTCTGTCTACCCTACCTGCTCTGTCTACACTACCTGTTATGTCTACCCTACCTGCTCTGTCTACCCTACCTGCTCTGTCTACCCTACCTGCTATGTCTACCCTACCTGCTATGTCTACACTACCTGCTCTGTCTACCCTACCTGCTATGTCACCCTACCTGCTCTGTCTACCCTACCTGCTATGTCACCCTACCTGCTCTGTCTACCCTACCTGCTCTGTCCACCAAACACTGTCTCTGTCTACCCTACCTGCTATGTCTACCCTACCTGCTATGTCTACACTACCTGCTCTGTCTACCCTACCTGCTATGTCACCCTACCTGCTCTGTCTACCCTACCTGCTATGTCTACACTACCTGCTCTGTCTACCCTACCTGCTCTGTCTACCCTACCTGCTCTGTCTACACTACCTGCTCTGTCCACCAAACACTGTCTCTGTCTACCCTACCTGCTCTGTCTACACTACCTGCTCTGTCTACCCTACCTGCTCTGTCTACACTACCTGCTCTGTCTATCCTACCTTCTCTGTCTACCCTACCTGCTATGTCTACACTACCTGCTCTGTCTACCCTACCTGCTCTGTCTACCCTACCTGCTCTGTCCACCAAACACTGACTCTGTCTACCCTACCTGCTCTGTCTACCCTACCTGCTCTGTCTACCCTACCTGCTATGTCTACCCTACCTGCTCTGTCTACCCTACCTGCTCTGTCAACCTACCTGCTCTGTCTACCCTACCTGCTCTGTCTACACTACCTGTTATGTCTACCCTACCTGCTCTGTCTACCCTACCTGCTCTGTCTACCCTACCTGCTATGTCTACCCTACCTGCTATGTCTACACTACCTGCTCTGTCTACCCTACCTGCTATGTCACCCTACCTGCTCTGTCTACCCTACCTGCTATGTCACCCTACCTGCTCTGTCTACCCTACCTGCTCTGTCCACCAAACACTGTCTCTGTCTACCCTACCTGCTCTGTCTACACTACCTGCTCTGTCTACCCTACCTGTTCTGTCTACCCTACCTACTCTGTCTACCCTACCTGCTATGTCTACCCTACCTGCTATGTCTACACTACCTGCTCTGTCTACCCTACCTGCTCTGTCTACCCTACCTGCTCTGTCTACACTACCTGCTCTGTCCACCAAACACTGTCTCTGTCTACCCTACCTGCTCTGTCTACACTACAAAATTCTCAAAAAAAATGAACACCAATCAAAATAGTGTCATCTTTCTTCTCATGTGAGTGTCGAGATGGTGCGTTAAATCCCAGACGAAGCATTAGCATTCTTACAGATTCAATGGAAATCCAACGTATTCCATTGAGCACATTTCAGCAAGTTTGTGTTTGACAGGTCATTACAAACACGCACCACCCACAACCTCAAGGCTCTCCAGAGGATAGTGAGGTCTGCACAACGCATCACTGGGGGCAAACTACCTGCCCTCCAGGAGACCTATAGCACCCGATGTCACAGGAAGGCCAAAAAGACCATCAAAGACAACAACCACACAAGCCACTGCCTGTTCACCCCGCTATCATCCAGAAAGCGAAGTTAGTACAGGTGCATCAAAGCGGAGACCGAGAGACTGAAAAACAGCTTCTATCTCAAGGCCATCAGACTGTTAAATAGCCACCACTAGCACAGCGAGGCTGCTAACTATATACACATACTCATTGGCCACTAATAAATGGAACACTTGTCACGCCTTGGTCTTAGTATTTTGTGTTTTCTTTAATTATTTGTTCAGGCCAGGGTGTGACATGGGTTTATTGTGTTGTCCCATTTGGGGTTTTTGTAGGCATTGGGATTGTGGCTGATTAGGGGTGTGTCTAGCATAGGCTTGGCTGCCTGAGGCGGTTCTCAATCAGAGTCAGGTGATTCTCGTTGTCTCTGATTGGGAACCATATTTAGGTAGCCTGGGTTTCACTGTGTATTTTGTGGGTGATTGTTCCTGTCTCTGTGTAGTTATTCACCAGACAGGCTGTAATAGGTTTTCGCGTTTTGTTTGTTGTTTTTGTATATTATAGTTATTTAATGTATCGTCGATTCTTCATTAAAGAACATGAGTAACCACCACGCTGCATTTTGGTCCGCTTCTCCTTCAACTGACGAACGCCGTTACAGAATCACCCAACACACCCGGACCGAGCGGCGTGGTAACAGGCAGCGACAGCAGGAGCAGCGAAAGGAGGAAAGGACATGGGAGGACGTTATGGACAGCAGGAGTATAGAGTATACGACTTGGGAGGAAATAGACAGGTGGGCGGTCGACCCAGAGAGAGTGCCGGAGCCCGCCTGGTATTCGCTGGAGCAGTGCGAAAAGGGCTATAGGAGAATGGAGTCGAAGAGAAAGACATGGCGGCGCAGAAAGAAACCTGAAAGTCACCCCCAAAAATGTATTGGGGGCTCAGGGAGAGTGTGGCAGGACTTGGGAGGAGATATTGTGACGACCCTCCCACTCTGTCTGCCGTATTCTCTCTTTGTTCTTGTTTTCTTATTAGGATGCCGGTGGGCGGAGTTGGGAGGGTCGTCAGCTACATGGGAAACACCTGGGCCAGGTGTCTCCCAGGATAAATAGACCTCTTCCACATTCATGGAGGAGACTCTCTCCATGCAGACACCTTTTGTAGATTGTGTTGTGGTTCTTGGTGGCCTTTTGTTTGTTTGCTTTGGCACCTTTCATCACCCAGCATTATAACATTCATGCATGCAAAACACTCACTTACACTACTGATTACTGATTACACACATCATTGTATATTATACTTAGTTGCTTTAGTTAATAAATACATATTTTGCTACTCCTTATCTCCACGTTGTCTCCCTTTGTTACGGGCTTTGAGCCGGTTCGTGACAATATTGGACGGAAAAGGACCCTGGGCTCAGCCTGGAGAATATCGCCGCCCCAAGGAAGAACTGGAGGCGGAGAAAGCGGAGAGGCGCTGGTATGAGGAGGCAGCACGGCGACGCGGATGGAAGCCTGAGAGTCAGCCCCAAAAATGTATTGGGGGGGGGGGCTTACAGGGAGTATGGCTATGCCAGGTAGGAGACCTGCGCAAACTCCCTGTGCTTACCGGGGGGCTAGAGAGACCGGGCAGGCACCGTGTTATGCTATGGAGCGCACGGTGTTTCCAGTGCGGCTGCATAGCCCGGTGCGGTTCATACCAGCTCTTCGTATTGGCCGGGCTAGAGTGGGCATCGAGCCAGGTAAGGTTGGGCAGGCTCGGTGCTCAAGAGCTCCAGTGCGCCTGCACGGTCCGGTCTATCCAGAGCCACCTCCAAACACCAGTCCGCCGGTGCCAGCTCCCCGCACCAGGCTTCCTGTGAGTGTCCTCGATCCAGTACCACCAGTTCCAGCACCACGCACCAGGCCTTCAGTGCGCCTCGCCTGTTCAGCACAGCCAGAGTCATCCTTCTCTCTAGCGCTGTCGGAGCCTCCCGCCTGTTCAGCGCAGCCAGCATGTTCCTCCTCTCCTGCGCTGTCGGAGTCTCCCGCCTGTTCAGTGCTTCCAGAGCCTTCCTCCTCTAAGGCGCTGCCGGAGCCTCCTGCCTGTTCGGAGCAGCCTGAACTGCCAGACTGCATGGAGCAGCCAGAGCGGCCAGGCTGCATGGAGCAGCCAGAGCTGTCAGCCTGCATGGAGCAGCCTGAGCTGTCAGTCTGCATGGAGCAGCCTGAGCTGTCAGTCTGCATGGAGCAGCCTGAGCTGTCAATCTGCATGGAGCAGCCAGAGCTGCCAGTCTACATAGAGCAGCCAGAGCTGTCAGTCTGCATGGAGCAGCCAGAGCAGCTAGATCCGCCAGTCAGCCATGATCTTCCAGATCTGCCAGTCAACCAGATTCTTCCAGATTTGCCAGTCAACCAGATTCTTCCAGATCTGCCAGTCAACCAGACTCTTCTAGATCTGCCAGTCAACCAGACTCTTCCAGATCCGCCAGCCAGCCAGGATCTGCCGGAGCCAACTACCTGCCTGAGCTTCCTCTCAGTACTGGGCTTCCTCTCAGTACTGGGCTTCCCCTCAGTACTGGGCTTCCCCTCAGTCCCGGGCTTCCCCTCAGTCCCGGGCTTCCCCTCAGTCCCGGGCTTCCCCTCAGTCCCGGGCTGCCCCTCAGTCCCGAGCTGCCTCAGTCCCGAGCTGCCCCTCAGTCCCGAGCTGCCCCTCAGTCCAGTGGGGTTCTGGGTGAGGACTATTAGGCCATGGTCGGCGGTGAGGGTGGACTATCCCAGGACGCGAAGGGGACGAACTAAGACATTTATGGAGTGGGGTCCACGTCCCGAGCCGGAGCCGCCACCATGGACAGACGCCCACCCGGACGCTCCCTATGGTTTTGAGGTGCGTCCGGGAGTCCGCACCTTAGGGGGGGGGGGGTTCTGTCACGCCTTGGTCTTAGTATTTTGTGTTTTCTTTAATTATTTGTTCAGGCTAGGGTGTGACATGGGTTTATTGTGTTGTCCCATTGGGGTTTTTGTAGGCATTGGGATTGTGGCTGATTAGGGGTGTGTCTAGCATAGGCTTGGCTGCCTGAGGCGGTTCTCAATCAGAGTCAGGTGATTCTCGTTGTCTCTGATTGGGAACCATATTTAGGTAGCCTGGGTTTCACTGTGTATTTTGTGGGTGATTGTTCCTGTCTCTGTGTAGTTATTCACCAGACAGGCTGTAATAGGTTTTCGCGTTTCGTTTGTTGTTTTTGTATATTATAGTTATTTCATGCATCGTCGATTCTTCATTAAAGAACATGAGTAACCACCACGCTGCATTTTGGTCCGCTTCTCCTTCAACTGACGAACGCCGTTACAACACTAGCAATTTAATTATGTCACTTTAATAATGTTTGCATATCTTGCATTACTCATCTCATATAATTACTGTATTCTATACTATTCTACTGTATCTTAGTCTATGCCACTCTGACATTGCTCATCCATATATTCCTTACTTAGATTTGTGTGTATTGGGTATATGTTGTGAAATTGTTAGATATTACTTGTTAGATATTGCTGCACTGTTGGAACTAGAAGCACAATAATTTGCACATGCAATAACATCTGCTAAACACGTGAATGTGACCAATAAAATGTTTTTTGATTTTATTTGATTTCCACAGTCGTAACATTAAACGGGAAAAAACGACAGGCACAAGCTAAAAGAATCGCAGGTGTAAAATGAATCCAATAAATCCAGGGATATTTAAGTGACAAGTGGATTTTGTACCCCTCAAACACAGGAAATAGATCCACATGTGACACAATCTCAATCGCACGCCCTTTCCCACCTGGACAAAAGAAACACCTAAGTTAGTATGCTGTTCTTTGACTACACCTCAGCATTCAAAACCATAGTGCCCACAAAGCCCCCAGGTGGTAAGGGTAGGCAATAACACATATGCCACGCTGATCCTCAACACTGGGGCCCCCCCGGGGTGTGTACTTAGTTCCCTCCTGTACTCCCTGTTCCCCCATGACTGCATGGCCAAACACGACTCCTAACACCATCATTAAGTCGACACAACAGTGGTAGGCCTGATCACCGACGACGAGACAGTCTATAGGAAGGAGGTCAGAGACCTGGCAGTGTGGTGCCAGGACAACAATCTCTCCCTCAATGTGAGCAAGACAAAGAAGCTGATTGTGGACTATAGGAAAAGGCAAGCCAAACAGGCCCCCATTAACATGGACGGGGCTGTAGTGGAGCGGGTCGAGAGTTTCAAGTTCCTTGGTGTCCACATCACCAACGAACTATCATGGTCTAAAAACACCAAGACGGTCGTGAAGAGGGCACGACAACACCTTTTCCCCCTCAAGATTTGGCATGGGTCCCCAGATCCTCAAAAGGTTCTACAGCTGCACCATCGAGAGCATCCCCAACTGGTATGGCAACTGCTCTGCATCTGACCGTAAGGCGCTACAGAGGGTAGTGCGTACGGCCAAGTACGTCCCTGGGGTCAAGCTTCCTGCCACCCAGGACCTCTAAACCAGGTGGTGTCAGAGGAAGGCCTCATAAATTCTCAAAGACTCCAGTCACCCAAGTCATAGACTGTTCTCTCTGCTACCGCATGGCAAGCAGTACCAGAGCGCCAAGTTTAGGTCCAAAAGGCTCCTTAATACTTTATACCCCCAAGCCATATGACTGCTGAACAATTTGTCAAATGGCCACACAGACTATTTTGCATTGACACCCCCTTTGTTTTTACACTGCTGCTACTCGCTGTTTATTATCTATGCATAGTAACTTTACTTTCTCTCTCCCCCTCTTTCGATTCATCTCTCCCCTCCTCTCTCTCCCCCTCTCTCTCCATCTCTCTCTGCCCTGTCTCTCTGTCTCTTTTTATCTCTCTCTGTAAGTCACAGCCCTTCAGCACAACACTGTAATTAACTTGGTTGGCCTGTGTTTTGATGAGTGCCCAGCGCAATATTGTCTGTGTGTGTGTGTGTGTGTTTGTGTGAGTGTGTGTTTTGGGTGCAGATAGCGTTTGAGACTAGCAGCCGTTCCACCCAGGGCCTTTCTTTAACAGGGTGCTGTAATCTAATTGGCAGCTCATAAAATCAATTTTCAACTGATGAGCCAAATAATAATATCTTCAAACATTCTTATACTACACACACGTGCGCATGCATGCACACGCACACACACACACACACACACACACACACACACACACACACACACACACACACACACACACACACACACACACACACACACACACACACACACACACACACACACACACACACACACACACACAGATACACAGAGAAACATACACAGAAACACACACATGCGCACATGCACATACACACACGCACACAAAGAAACACACACACGCGCGCACATTCACACACACACAGAAACACACACATGCAAGAGCATGTACACACACACACACACAGAAACACACACACACACAGAAACACACTGCAATCTTACGCTAGCCAGCTCTACCATTTCAGCGTCCTCAGAAAAGGAATATTCACCGCGTGGTAACCTCTTAGAAAGAATCAGCTGCATGTTAATGATAACTTAGCTCCTACATATCAGCTCTACAACTAATTAAGCCTATAGCCATCTTGGTGTAGTTATTGTGGCTATTTATACATCACATGTAACACATATCCATATACATATTTAAAAAATACAGTAAGCCTCTAAAACACTTGGCTAGCTTATGATGACAGGTATTTGATTACTAATCTTGTGCTGTGTTCCATTGAGAATGTAGGTTACGGTGTTTGAATACCTCACCTTAACATTCCCTCCTAAATAGTGTAGTATCTTACCTGACAAGAAACAGACAAGCCAAAGAGCTGCTGGGTCATGATACATAGCTACATCCCCAGAGTAACCTGGAGAGAGAGGGAGATGGGGGGTTAGACAGAGAATTGGTTGCCAAACAATGTTTAGGGCCACGCACACACGGACACACACACACGCATGCACAGACACACACACTGATGTATTTGTATTGCCCTTCATCCATTTAGTCTTCGTTACATGGTTCAGGAGAAAAAGAGTAAAGGGCAAAGATGGAGAGTAGCAGACCTCTATCCTGATAGAGAGACTAATCATGACCTGAAGTTACAGTACACAGGTCAATCACCTTCTAGATCATATTCTCCTCCCTTCCCTCTATCTCTATGCTCTTGCTTTCCCTCCTTACTTTCCTCAAGTTGTGACTCTATTACAAAAACAAGACAGTAGATATTCCATTCTCGTGAAATGTGTGCTCTGCTCACACCTACTTGCAATGAGTAAAACACACTGGTACAATAACAGAATATATTTACTTATGTATTTAGTCATATGTTGTTATATTTAGTCAGCTTCATACAGCGCTTGGACAGAACCTCCAAAAATGTGAACCCAGCTTTTCTCTCCCATCTTCCCATATCTCTCCCCTCCCTCTCGAACAGGCAGGGATGTCGTTGATGACACGTACCCTGCAGAGAGAGGACATGCAGGGTCGATGGACCACAGTACTCACCCCACTCTGCACTGTGTGTGGGTGTTGTGTGTTTGTTTATCTGTACTTCTGTGTGAAAAAGCTCCACCATTGGAGCGGATCTTTCAGTGTGAGAGAGCGAACAGACCATTTCTCTGTTTCCCTTTCTTTCAGTGTGAGAGAGCGAACAGACCATTTCTCTGTTTCCCTTTCTTTCAGTGTGAGAGAGCTAACAGAGCATTTCTCTGTTTCCCTTTCTTTCAGTGTGAGAGAGCTTACAGACCATGTCTCTGTTTCCCTTTCTATCAGTGTGAGAGAGCTAACAGACCATTTCTCTGTTTCCCTTTCTTTCAGTGTGAGAAAGCGAACAGACCATTTCTCTGTTTCCCTTTCTTTCAGTGTGAGAGAGCTAACAGACCATTTCTCTGTTTCCCTTTCTTTCAGTGTGAGAGAGCTAACAGACCATTTCTCTGTTTCACTTTCGTTCAGTGTGAGAGAGCTAACAGACCATTTCTCTGTTTCACTTTCGTTCAGTGTGAGAGAGCTAACAGACCATTTCTCTGTTTCACTTTCGTTCAGTGTGCATCCCTCTGTACTTTGCACGTGTGCTCATCTCTCCCCCCATCTCTCGTTACAAGCTCTCTCTCTGAGCCACAGAAGGACCCCTCTCTTTGCTCTCTCTCTCTCTCTCTCCCTCTCTCTCTCTCTCTCTCTCTCTCTCTCTCTCTCTCTCTCTCTCTCTCTCCCCATCTCTCTCTCTCTCTCTCTCTCTCCCCCATCTCTCTCTCTCTCTCTCTCCCCCCATCTCTCTCTCTCTCTCTCACTCTCTCTCTCTCTCTCTCTGTCTCTCTCTCGTCGGAGTGCATGCTGGGAGTGAGTCGTCAAGCAGGAGTGATTGTGAGAGCGAATGGAATTTCTTTTCACTCTATCGGGTTTTGGTATGTATATATATATATTGATTAGTTTAGTTGTTTTAAGGGTATCTTGTTTAACTATCACTAAGCACGTATAGGGGTTGTGGGATCTTTAAGGTTGGTTTTTCGCGAGGGCACAACCGGCGGGTGGGGCTGGTTGCAATGGCCACTCGCGGAAGTGTAGAGTTTGAAAAACTTAGTTGGAGGCATGGAGTAAAGATTCCTGCTGCGGCCGGGTGTTCAGTGGAAGAATGTAGCTTGGCTGTGGGTGCTATCATTGGGTATGATAGCATCAAATCAGCCTCAAGGATGAATAGCGCTGTAGTGATATTCTTAGATTCAATTGAAAAGGTGAATAAGATAGTTGAGAGAGGTGTTGTGTTGCGGGAGACACAGACGCCGGTATTTCCGCTTATGAATCCGGCGAAGAAAGTTATGCTTTCTAACGTGCCACCATTTATTAGAGATGAAGTGTTGGAGCGCGAGTTATCTCGCCATGGTCAAATCGTATCTACAATAAAGAAGGTTCTTTTTGGATGCAAATCTCCGTTGTTGAAACATGTCGTGTCTCATAGGAGACAAGTGCATATGATTTTAAAAAAGGACGGAGATTAACTGGAGAGGAGATAAACGGAAATAACGGAAAAGGAAGCGGATGTTTTCAAAATACCGAGGAGTAAAAGGAAGAATTTAAGGGGTGGTGAAGGGTCTAATTCTAAGAGAAAGGTAGAGATTTATAAATCAGTTGAAGATGAACAAGTTGTAGAGATGGTGGAGTTTTCTTCTGGGGAGGATAGCGAGAGTGAGTCATCTGACGCGTCACAACAATATAGTGAGATAAATGGGGTGGAAGGGAGGTATGGGATCGAGAAGATACGTCAATTTCTGAAGTTGACAAAAGGGAAGAAATATATGCAGGATTACAATGTAACTGATTTTTCCCTGAACGTGAATTGTTTATTGAATCAAAAATTACAGGGGAAGTTTGAAAAGCCCTGAAATTGCTAGACTCAAGAAAGTGGTCACGAGAGTGATAAGTGATGTAAATTCTAAAGAAAATGAAAGAGTTCAGTTGCAGTTTTAACTCTGTAAAGAGATGTGGTGGCTGTATCTTCCTCTGTATGTTTTTTGCATCCATGAGCAGTTTTAAGATTTCTTCTTTAAACGTAAATGGGGCAAGAGATGTTAAAAAAAGAGCCATGGTGTATGAGTTAATTAGGGGAAAGGGAAGTGACATAAATGTTCTACAAGAAACGCATAGTAATTTGGAAAATGAAGTTATGTGGCAACAGGAGTGTGACGGGACAGTGGTGTGTAGTCATAAAAACTCAAAAAGTGGGGGTGTGGTTATCTTGTTCTCAAAAGGGTTTTTGCCTTTGTCATATGAGGTTGAAGAGATAGTTGAGGGGAGGTTATTAAAAGTTAGAGCAAGGTATGAAAACATCACTATGTGTCTGATAAATGTATATGCCCCAGTGGTGACAGTTGAGAGGGTATGTTTTTTAGAGACATTATCAAATACCATTGAGAAATGTAACAAAGAAGATTATTTATTTATTGCTGGGGATTTTAACTGCACAGTTAGCGATTTAGATAGAAATCACCAAGAACCTCATATAGCCTCAAGGACTTTTTTAAAACGTCTCATTGTAACACATGAACTGTGTGATATTTGGCGGAGTCAACATTGAGGAACAAGGCAGTACACCTGGGAGCATGTGAGAGAGAACATCATCTCTATGATGTTTTATGTTTTTGAGCATCAATCTCAGGTCAGTAAATCAAGTGTGATAACCCCAGTGTGATTTTCTGATCATTGTTTAATAACAGAGGTGGTGTTCATTAACGATGTAAAACCCAAAAGCGCATACTGGCATTTTAATATAACTTTATTGAGTGATGCTCACTTCATGAACTGTTTCAGTTTTTTCTGGGAGAGGTGGAGGTCTCAAAAGGCCAGTTTTGTATCCATTCAACAGTGGTGGGATATAGGGAAAATCCAGATTCAACAATTTTGTAACCAGATCAATGAAAGCCCTAGAGATTGAAATAGTGGAACTCATGACGTTGGTTGAGACCACAGGAGATCGAGGCCATACTCAGGCCCTCAAGAGGAGAAAAGCTGCATTGGCAGACCTGCTGGGTATCAGAGCACAGGGGACACTGGTGAGAAGTAAGTTTCAGGGAATATCTGAAATGGATGCCGCATCCAAATTTTTCTTTGGTTTAGAGAAAAAGAATGGACAAAGAAAAATGATTCATTGTCTCAAATCAGCTGTTGGACAAGAGCTCACTAGCCCTAGTGAAATTAGAAAGAGGGCAGTAGAGTTCTATGCTGAGCTCTACAAGTGTGAGTACAAAGAGGATAAAACAGTGACACAGCATTTCTTTGATGGGCTCCCAAAGGTGGCTGCAGAAGCTCAGGTTGACCTTGAGCAACGATTGTCTTTGCAGGATTTATACACTGGCATGGAAAATGGAAGGGCACCAGGCATTGATGGGCTTCCCGTTGACTTTTTTAAGTCTTTTTGGGCTATGTTGGGAGAGGATTGGTTAGAAGTAGTTAATGATAGTTTAACCGGAGGGTTACTACCAATAAGCTGCAGAAGGGCTGTCCTCACCCTACTGCCCAAAAAGGGTGACCCGAGGGAGGTGAAGAACTGGAGGCCGGTGGCTTTATTGTGCACTGATTATAAGATATTGTCAAAGGCTTTGTCCAACAGGCTGCGGGAGGTGATGGGGCAAATCATACATACGGATCAGTCCTACTGTGTTCCTGGCAGGCAGATAGGGGATAACATTTCTCTGATACGTGATTTTTTGGACGTCTCTAGGGCTATTGGGTTGGATGCTGGTCTAATTTCAATTGATCAGGAAAAGGCATTTGACCGAGTTGAACATCAATATTTATGGCACACGTTTGAGGCGTTTGGGTTCAGCTCTGGTTTTATTGCCATGATAAAGGTGATATATGGTGACATTGAAAGTGTATTGAAAGTTAACGTGGTTTGAGTGCTCCTTTTAAAGTGTGTAGAGGTATTAGGCAGGGATGTTCTTTGTCAGGAATGTTATATGCCATTGCTATAGAGCCACTACTAAATAGCATTAGAAGTTGCATTGCAGGGGTGTGCCTTTCAGAGGATATTCCTCCTATTCGTCTCTCAGCCTATGCTGATGATGTAGTTGTGTTAGTGAAAAATCAAGCGGAGGTGGATAGCTTGAGTCTAATGGTTGATCGTTTTAGGGGAATATCCTCTGCAAAGTTAAATTGGGAAAAGAGTTGTGCTTTACAGATTGGAGAATGGTCTGGAGGGATCATGGCTTTGCCAGGGGGGCTAGAATGGTGTAAGGGAGGTTTTAAGTATCTTGGAGTGTACCTAGGAGATGAGGGGACTATGGAAAAAAATTGGAGTGGGGTGGTTGAAATGGTGGAAGGGAGGATGAGGAGATGGCGTTGGTTACTATCTCGTATGTCATATAGGGGGCACACTATTATAGTTAACAATGTGATTGCCTCTGCACTGTGGCATCGGTTGGCAGTTTTAGAACCACCATCTGGCCTTCTGGCTAAGATACAGGCAATTATTGTGGATTTCTTTTGGGATAAATATCACTGGGTTCCACAAAGTGTTTTGTATTTGTCAAAAGAGGAGGGGGGACAAGGTCTTGTACATCTTGCTAGTAGGGCTGCTGCTTTCCGGTTTCAGTTTATTCAAAGGTTGCTTTATGGACCGGAAAATATGGTGTGGAGAGGGGTGGCAGGTCTTATATTACAGTGGGTTGGAGGATTAGGTTTAAAGAAGGCTTTATTTCTGGTTGATAGTAGCCAGATTTCTAGGGAGGGAGTACCTCCGTTTTACAGAGGCCTTCTCAGAGTGTGGAGCATAATGAAGGTGTCCAGACGAACTTCAGCGGAGTCAGTGCATTGGCTGTTGGAGGAACCTCTGGTGTATGGGGCAAGACTGGATTGTACAACTGCAGCTGTTCCACATTTCTCCAAGATTCTGGTGAAGGGGAAAATCATCACCTTAAAACAGTTAATGGCCATGGCTGGGCCCGCCTTAATGGATGGAAGACGGGTGGCAGAACATTTGGGGATGAGGTCGGAAAGGATTGTCGGACAAATGCTGGGGAGCTGAAGGAAGGCTCTGTCAGCGGAAGAATGGGGTATGCTTAGTAGCCACAAGAAGAAGGTACAAGATGAAGACGTCTCATTTCCAAGACTAGGGATTACACCAAATATCCCAGAGTCAGAAAGAAAGGCGTTAT